>NC_135502.1:165403716-165406216 GCF_052857255.1 Amblyomma americanum
AGCAGCAGCAGCAGCAAAAGCAAAAGCAAAAGCAGCAGCAGCAGCAGCAAAAGCAATAGCAGCAGCAGCAAAAGCAGCAAAAGCAGCAGCAGCAAAAGCAGCAAAAGCCGCAGCAGCAAAAGCAGCAAAAGCAGCAGCAGCAAAAGCAGCAGCAGCAAAAGCAGCAGCAGCAAAAGCAGCAAAAGCAGCAGCAGCAAAAGCAGAGCAGCAGCAGCAGCAGCAGCAGCAGCAGCAGCAGCAGCAGCAGCAGCAGCAGCAGCAGCAGCAGCAGCAGCAGCAGCAGCAAAAGCAGCAAAAGCAGCAGCAGCAGCAAAAGCAGCAAAAGCAGCAGCAGCAAAAGCAGCATCAGCAATAGCAGCAGCAGCAGTAGCAGCAAAAGCAGCAGCAGCAGCAGCAGCAGCAAAAGCAGCAGCAGCAGCAGCAGCAAAAGCAGCAGCAGCAGCAAAAGCAGCAGCAAAAGCAGCAGCAGCAGCAAAAGCAAAAGAAAAACAAATGCAGCAGCAGCAGCAAAAGCAAAAGCAAAAGCAGCAGCAGCAGCAGCAGCAAAAGCAAAAGCAACAGCAGCAAAAGCAGCAGCAGCAAAAGCAGCAAAAGCAGCAGCAGCAAAAGCAGCAAAAGCAGCAGCAGCAAAAGCAGCAAAAGCAGCAGCAGCAAAAGCAGCAGCAGCAAAAGCAGCAAAAGCAGCAGCAGCAAAAGCAGCAGCAGCAGCAGCAGCAAAAGCAAAAGCAAAAGCAGCAGCAGCAGCAGCAAAAGCAAAAGCAAAAGCAGCAGCAGCAGCAGCAAAAGCAAAAGCAGCAGCAGCAAAAGCAGCAAAAGCAGCAGCAGCAAAAGCAGCAAAAGCCGCAGCAGCAAAAGCAGCAAAAGCAGCAGCAGCAAAAGCAGCAGCAGCAAAAGCAGCAAAAGCAGCAGCAGCAAAAGCAGCAAAAGCAGCAGCAGCAGCAGCAAAAGCAGCAGCAGCAGCAGCAGCAAAAGCAGCAGCAGCAGCAGCAAAAGCAGCAGCAGCAGCAGCAGCAAAAGCAGCAGCAGCAGCAAAAGCAGCAGCAGCAGCAGCAGCAAAAGCAGCAGCAACAACAGCAGCAGCAAAAGCAGCAGAAAAAGCAAGAGCAGCAAGAAAAAGAGAGCAGCAAGAAAAAGAGAGCAGCAGAAAAAGCAGCAAGAGCAGCAGCAGCAGCAGCAAAAGCAGCAGCAGCAGGAGCAGCAGCAGCAGCAGCAGCAAAAGCAGCAGCAGCAGCAGCAGCAAAAGCAGCAGCAGCAAAAGCAGCAAAAGCAGCAGCAGCAGCAGCAGCAAAAGCAAAAGCAGCAGCAGCAGCAGCAAAAGCAAAAGCAAAAGCAGCCGCAGCAGCAGCAAAAGCAGCAGCAGCAAAAGCAAAAGCAGCAGCAGCAGCAAAAGCAAAAGCTGCAGCAGCAAAAGCAAAAGCTGCAGCAGCAAAAGCAGCAAAAGCAGCAGCAGCAAAAGCAGCAAAAGCAGCAGCAGCAAAAGCAGCAAAGGCAGCAAAAGCAGCAAAAGCAGCAGCAGCAAAAGCAGCAGCAGCAGCAGCAGCAAAAGCAGCAGCAGCAGCAGCAAAAGCAGCAGCAGCAGCAAAAGCAGCAGCAGCAGCAAAAGCAGCAGCAGCAGCAGCAAAAGCAGCAGCAAAAGCAGCAACAAAAGCAGCAGCAGCAAAAGCAGCAGCAGCAGCAGCAGCAAAAGCAGCAGCAACAACAGCAGCAGCAAAAGCAGCAGAAAAAGCAAGAGCAGCAAGAAAAAGAGAGCAGCAAGAAAAAGAGAGCAGCAGAAAAAGCAGCAGCAGCAGCAGCAGCAGCAGCAGCAGCAGCAGCAGCAGCAGCAGCAGCAGCAGCAGCAGACAGCAGCAGCGGCAGCGGCAGCGGCAGCGGCAGCGCAGCAGCAGCAGCAGCAGCAGCAGCAGCAGCAGCAGCAGCAGCAGCAGCAGCAGCAGCAGCAGCAGCAGCAGCAGCAGCAGCAGCAGCAGCAGCAGCAGCAGCAGCAGCAGCAGCAGCAGCAGCAGCAGCAGCAGCAGCAGCAGCAGCAGCAGCAGCAGCAGCAGCAGCAAAAGCAGCAAAAGCAGCAGCAGCAAAAGCAGCATCAGCAAAAGCAGCAGCAGCAGTAGCAGCAAAAGCAGCAAAAGCAGCAGCAGCAAAAGCAGCAGCAGCAAAAGCAGCAGCAGCAGTAGCAGCAAAAGCAGCAGCAGCAGCAAAAGCAGCAGCAAAAGCAGCAGCAGCAGCAGCAGCAAAAGCAAAAGAAAAACAAATGCGGCAGCAAAAGCAAAAGCAAAAGCAGCAGCAGCAGCAGCAGCAGCAGCAGCAAAAGCAAAAGCAACAGCAGCAAAAGCAGCAAAAGCAGCAGCAGCAAAAGCAGCAAAAGCAGCAGCAGCAAAAGCAGCAAAAGCAGCAGCAGCAAAAGCAGCAAAAGCAGCAGCAGCAAAAGCAGCAGCAGCAAAAGCAGCAAAAGCAGCAGCAGCAGCAGCAAAAGCAGCAGCAGCAGCAGCAGCAAAAGCAAAAGCAA